>NW_027649984.1:217500-243702 GCF_965287045.1 Carcharhinus amblyrhynchos
GCCCATCGAATTCAATATCCTGGCCTGCCCATCCCGCTCATTTCCCTTAAGCCCTTAAGTCCCAGGACCAAAATCTAATTTGTTCCTGAAATCAGACAACGTTTTGGCCCCATCTACTTTCTCTGGCAGTGAACTCCACACATTCACCAAGCACTGTCACAGGATCAGTGCTGAGGGAGTGCTGCACTGTCAGAGGGTCAGTACTGAGGGAGTGCCGCACTGTCAGAGGGTCAGTACTGAGGGAGTGCTGCACTGTCAGAGGGTCGGTACTGAGGGACTGCTGCACTGTCAGGGGGTCAGTACTGAGGGAGTGCTGCACTGTCAGAGGGTCAGTGCTGAGGGAGCGCTGAACTGTCAGAGGGTCAGTAATGAGGGAGTGCCACACTGTCAGAGGGTCAGTGCTGAGGGAGTGCCGCACTGTCAGAGGGTCAGTGCTGAGGGAGTGCTGCACTGTCAGAGGGTCGGTACTGAGGGACTGCTGCACTGTCAGGGGGTCAGTACTGAGGGAGTGCTGCACTGTCAGAGGGTCAGTGCTGAGGGAGCGCTGAACTGTCAGAGGGTCAGTAATGAGGGAGTGCCACACTGTCAGAGGGTCAGTACTGAGGGAGTGCTGCACTGTCAGAGGGTCAGTACTGAAGGAGTGCTGCACTGTCAGAGGGTCAGTACTGAGGGAGTGCTGCACTGACAGAGCGGCAGTGCTGAGGGAGTGCCGCACTGTCAGAGGTTCAGTGCTGAGGGAGTGCCGCACTGTCAGAGGATCAGTACTGAGGGAGTGCTGCACTGTCAGAGGGTCAGTACTGAGGGAGTGCCGCACTGTCAGAGGGTCAGTGCTGAGGGAGTGCCGCGCTGTCAGAGGGTCAGTGCTGAGGGAATGCCGCACTGTCAGAGGGTCAGTGCTGAGGGAGTGCCGCACTGTCAGAGGGTCAGTGCTGAGGGAGTGCCGCACTGTCAGAGGGTCAGTGCTGAGGGAGTGCCGCACTGTCAGAGGTTCAGTACTGAGGGAGTGCCGCACTGTCAGAGGGTCAGTGCTGAGGGAGTGCCACACTGTCAGAGGGTCAGTGCTGAGGGAGTGCCGCACTGTCAGAGGGTCAGTACTGAGGGAGTGCCGCACTGTCAGAGGGTCAGTACTGAGGGAGTGCCGCACTGTCAGAGGGTCAGTGCTGAGGGAGTGCCGCACTGTCAGAGGGTCAGTACTGAGGGAGTGCCGCACTGTCAGAGGGTCAGTACTGAGGGAGTGCCGCACTGTCAGAGGGTCAGTGCTGAGGGAGTGCTGCACTGTCAGAGGGTCAGTACTGAGGGAGTGCTGCACTGTCAGAGGGTCAGTACTGAGGGAGTGCTGCACTGTCAGAGGGTCAGTGCTGAGGGAGTGCCGCACTGTCAGAGGGTCCGTACTGAGGGAGTGCTGCACTGTCAGAGGGTCAGTAATGAGGGAGTGCCACACTGTCAGAGGGTCAGTACTGAGAGAGTGCTGCACTGTCAGAGGGTCAGTACTGAGAGAGTGCTGCACTGTCAGAGGGTCAGTGCTGAGGGAGTGCTGCACTGTCAAAGGGTCAGTGCTGAGGGAGCGCTGCACTGACAGAGGGTCAGTACTGAGGGAGTGCTGCAATGACCCTTTAATTAATTAACTTACAATTACACAATTGCAGCACCCTTTATAACTGCGGCACTCCCTCAGTACTGACCCTCTGACAGTGCAGCACTCCCTCAGTACTGACCCTCTGACAGTGCAGCACTCCCTCAGTACTGACCCTCTGACAGTGCAGCACTCCCTCAGCACTGACCCTCTGACAGTGCAGCACTCCCTCAGTACTGACCCTCTGACAGTGCGGCACTCCCTCAGTACTGACCCTCTGACAGTGCGGCACTCCTTCAGTACTGACCCTCTGACAGTGCGGCACTCCCTCAGTACTGACCCTCTGACAGTGCAGCACTCCCTCAGTACTGACCCTCTGACAGTGAGGCACTCCCTCAGCACTGACCCTCAGAATGTGCAGCACTCCCTCAGTACTGACCCTCTGACAGTGCGGCACTCCTTCAGTACTGACCCTCTGACAGTGCGGCACTCCCTCAGCACTGACTCTCTGACAGTGCAGCATTCCCTCAGCACTGACCCTCTGACAGTGCAGCACTCCCTCAGCACTGACCCTCTGACAGTGCGGCACTCCCTCAGTACTGACCCTCTGACAGTGCAGCACTCCCTCAGCACTGACCCTCTGACAGTGCGGCGCTCCCTCGGCACTGACCCTCTGACAGTGCGGCACTCCCTCAGCACTGACCCTCTGACAGTGCGGCACTCCCTCAGCACTGACCCTCTGACAGTGCAGCACTCCCTCAGTACTGACCCTCTGACAGTGCGGCGCTCCCTCAGTACTGACCCTCTGACAGTGCAGCACTCCCTCAGTACTGACCCTCTGACAGTGTGGCACTCCCTCAGCACTGACCCTCTGACAGTGCGGCACTCCCTCAGCACTGACCCTCTGACTATCCGGAACAAGCCTCTAACATGTGGCCTGTCTCTCTGATGGGGGGGGCTGACCCCATGAGCTCGCTGTCGTGGGACGGTCAGACTGTAACTGTGTGCCTCGCAGTGTGGGCCTGACCAGCCTGCGGCCTTTGACGCTGTCCCCAGCCTGAGTTAACCCCCCACTCTCCCAGCGCCAGCTTCCGCAATCTCATACACGTGTTTGTGAACTTGTGGGCCAATTAACACACTCACTGGGCCGTTCTGTAATCCCTGCTCCCGTCAATGCCCCGAGCTGGTAAACAGTTTTTGCCCTTGCCCCAAGAGGAGAAGGAGTGTGGGTTCGATACCTCTCCAGCTAATTAAGCCGTCCCTGCCCAAGTACGATGGCTGCTTAGCAACCAACCTCTCAGCTGGCGAAGTGAAGAACTCGCTCACAACAAAAACAATCTCCTGTTACAGGCAGGCCTGTGTGACGAGCAGCGGAGAGAGAGGGAACGAGAAAGGGAGAGAGGCAGAGTGAGAGAGTGGGGCGTATCAGAGAGGAGATTGAAAGGGGGGGCTGAGAGGCCAGAAGATTGGAGGAGAGAGAGGCACAGACAGAGAGAGACAGAATGGGAAAGGAGTGGAAGAGGTGAAAATGAGAGAGAGAGAGAAGGGGGAGAGACAGGAAGAAGTAAAGAGGTGGCGGGAAAGTACAGCAAGAGGGAGAAGTGATACCGAGCGGGGAAAGAGTGAGAGAGAGAAGGTGGGAGAGAAAGCCCGAATGCGAAAGGGGAAGAGGGAGGAGGGGAGTGACTGAGGGGAAGAGGGAGGGAGAGAGAGAGTCAAACAGTAAAGGAGAGGGCAGGGGAGGAAATGGGAGAGCTCGAGTGAGGCTGGGCATTAGAGAGGGAGAGCGGGAGGCAAGGAGAGAGTGTGTGGGGAATGTGAGAGGGAAGGGACGGAGGGAGTGAGGGGGAGGGGTTGGCAGAGAATAGGAATGGGATGGGGAGTGAGAGAGAGAGAGAGACAGGCAGAGTGAAAGGAAAGGAGGACAGCACCGCAATAACAGAGCAGAGAAAGGCAGAAATTCAGCGAGAAAGGCTAACAAAACTGTGATGTCCCAGTGTGGGAGCATAGACAGCAAATAGTAATCTCAAAACCAAAAATGTCCCTACAACTAATCAGCAGAGCAGAGCGGAAAGTCCACAAAGACTCTGAACAATCCAGGTACAGGTCACATTGACACTAATCCAGGTACAGGTCACACTGACCCTAATCCAGGTACAGGTCACACTGACACTAATCCAGGTCCAGATCACACTGACACTAATCCAGGTACAGGTCGCACTGACCCTAATCCAGGTGCAGGTCACACTGACCCTAATCCAGGTGCAGGTCGCACTGACCCTAATCCAGGTGCAGGTCGCACTGACCCTAATCCAGGTACAGGTCACACTGACCCTAATCCAGGTGCAGGTCGCACTGACCCTAATCCAGGTGCAGGTCGCACTGACCCTAATCCAGGTGCAGGTCACACTGACCCTAATCCAGGTACAGGTCACACTGACCCTAATCCAGGTGCAGGTCGCACTGACCCTAATCCAGGTGCAGGTCACACTGACCCTAATCCAGGTTCAGGTCACACTGACCCTAATCCAGGTACAGGTCACACTGACACTAATCCAGGTACAGGTCACACTGACATTAATCCAGGTACAGGTCACACTGACACTAATCCAGGTGCAGGTCACACTGACACTAATCCAGGTGCAGGTCACAGTGACCCTAATCCAGGTACAGGTCACACAGACACTAATCCAGGTACAGGTCACATTGACACTAATCCAGGTACAGGTCACATTGACACTAATCCAGGTACAGGTCACAGTGACACTAATCCAGGTGCAGGTCACATTGACCCTAATCCAGGTACAGGTCACATTGACACTAATCCAGGTTCAGGTCACAGTGACCCTAATCCAGGTACAGGTCACACTGACCCTAATCCAGGTACAGGTCACATTGACACTAATCCAGGTATGGGTAACAGTGACCCTAATCCAGGTACAGGTCACAGTGATCCTAATCCAGGTACACGTCACATTGACCCTAATCCAGGTCCAGGTCACATTGACCCTAATCCAGGTACAGGTCACATTGACGCTAATCCAGGTGCAGGTCAGTGATCCTAATCCAGGTACAGGTCACATTGACCCTTATCCAGGTCCAGGTCACATTGACACTAATCCAGGTACAGGTCACATTGACACTAATCCAGGTACAGGTCACACTGACACTAATCCAGGTACAGGTCACACTGACACTAATCCAGGTACAGGTCACACTGACACTAGTCCAGGTACAGGTCACAGTGACACTAATCCAGGTACTGGTCCCACTGACACTAATCCAGGTACAGGTCACACTGACACTAATCCAGGTGCAGGTCACAGTGACACTAATCCAGGTACAGGTCACAGTGACACTAATCCAGGTACAGGTCACATTGACCCTAATCCAGGTACAGGTCACATTGACACTAATCCAGGTTCAGGTCACACTGACCCTAACCCAGGTACAGGTCACATTGACCCTAATCCAGGTACAGGTCACATTGACCCTAATCCAGGTGCAGGTCACACTGACCCTAATCCAGGTACAGGTCACATTGACACTAATCCAGGTACAGGTCACATTGACAGTAATCCAGGTACAGGTCACATTGACAGTAATCCAGGTACAGGCCACATTGACAGTAATCCAGGTACAGGTCACACTGACACTAATCCAGGTACAGGTCACACTGACACTAATCCAGGTACAGGTCACAGTGACACTAATCCAGGTACAGGTCGCATTGACAGTAATCCAGGTGCAGGTCACACTGACACTAATCCGGGTACAGGTCACACTGACACTAATCCAGGTGCAGGTCACAGTGACACTAATCCGGGTACAGGTCACACTGACACTAATCCGGGTACAGGTCACATTGACAGTAATCCGGGTACAGGTCACACTGACACTAATCCGGGTACAGGTCACATTGACAGTAATCCAGGTGCAAGTCACAGTGACCCTAATCCAGGTGCAGGTCACATTGACACTAATCCAGGTACAGGTCACAGTGACAGTAATCCGGGTACAGGTCACATTGACCCTAATCCAGGTACAGGTCACATTGACACTAATCCAGGTACAGGCCACATTGACAGTAATCCAGATACAGGTCTGATTTGTATCTGTGTATTAATGTATTTGAATCTTAGATTTGGTTTCAATATTTGGTATCGGTATGGGAACTGAACCCTGTGTGGTATGACTGATTTGTATGTTTGCATCAACGTCCGACTTTTCACAGGCCTGTGCCTGGCGATTGGCAAATCTTCATCCAACGCCCCCCCCCCCCCCCCCCCCCCTGCTGAGTGGAGGCTCTCATTCCCCTCTCACTGAATGACCACTTCTGGGACGAGAGGTCCCAGAATGAGGGGTAGCAAATTTAAAACAGAGTTGAGGAGAATCTACTTCTCCTCAAGGGTTGTGAATCTGTGGAATTCACTGCTCCAAAGTGCGGTGGGTGCTGGGGGAGTGAGTCAATTTAAGGAGCAGTTAGACATTTTTAATTGGTCACGGGTTGACGGTAATTGGTTATGGGCCGAATTCTGTTCTGGTGTTAATGTAGATTGTTGAAACTTCCAGGATACTGTGAGGCGTGGGGAGCTTACCGCTTCAGATCAGCTATGGCGGGGCAGGCTCGAAGGGCTAGATGGCCTACTCCTGCTCCTATTTCTTATGTTCTTACGGATAGAGTGGAGAAGGAGAGGATGTTTCCACTTATAGGAAAAACTAGAACCAGAGGGCACAACCTCAGGTTAGAGGAACGATCCTTTAAATCAGAGATGGGGAGGAGAGATGGGGAATCTGTGGGACTCTTTGCCACAGAAGGCTGTGGAGGCCGGATCATTGAGTGTCTTTAAGACGGAGATAGATAGATTCTTGATTGATAAGGGGTTATGGGGAAAAGGCAGGAGAATGGGGATGAAAAAACTATCAGCCATGATTGAATGGCGGAGCTGACTCGATGGGCTGACTGGCCTAATTCTGCTCCTATGTCTTACGGTGACATTAATAAATAGACTTTAAACTTTTGACTGGCGAAGATCCTGCGCATGTGTGTCAATCTTCCATGAGACAGCCTCTCGTCACCCCCTGGCGATGGCCAGTTCCTCCTGATCCTGTCCCAGAGCTGGTGAGCCCTCTCCCTCGCTCCCCCCGGCAGCCCCGCTGAGCCACAGTCAGCGTGGCGACACCTCAGCCCCTCCAGCGCTCTCCGAATCCTCAGCTGCATATTCCTCTTCCGTTTCTGTGGCTTGTGTCGCACTCGCGGATGTTTAGCTGTCTGTTTGGAGGATGTGGGCTGACAGGTTAGTTCTAGGTAATCAGTGTGGTGGGGAGAGGAGCGGGGGGGGGTGGTGATGAGTGGGGAGGACGACTGCGTTGGCGGCGGTGTAAATTCCCCGAAAGGACCCGCCTGCAGCTGGAAACAGCAGGCCGCGCCATGTAGGCCTCTCACAGCCCCCCCCAACCCCCCCCCCCTTCCCCTACAACTGCACAGATAACCACCGCAACTTGCCTCATTGTTGTGGTGGCAAGAACTCTCATTCTGGCATTCGCTCACTCTGTTTCTCTGGGTTTCAACTTTACACTGTGCCAACCGCAGACACACAGATAGGCAGAAAGATTTCCTCCTGCTCAAGTTACCCTGAGTTCCTGACCCAATGCTCAGAGAGCTCAGCCTGGCTGAGCCACCATATCGAGAGAGAGAGAGAGAGAGAGGAAGACAGACAGAGAAAAAGAGAATGAGAGACAGAGAGTAGGAGAGACAGAGAGAGGCGCACACACACACACACACAGAGACAGAGGGAGGCAGAGATAGAGACTGAGAGACAGGGAGCAACAGAGAGAGAGACAGAGAGACAGGGGGAGAGAAAGAGAAATAGTGAGAGACAGTGACAGAGAGAGGGAGGAGGGAGAGAAAGGAAGGCAGGGAGGGAGAGACAGAAGGACAGAGAAAGAGACAGACAGAGGGACACGGAGAGAGAGAGAGAGACAGGGACAGAGAGAGGGGGAGAGACAGTGACAGATAGGGGGAGGAGGGAGAGAAAGGAAGGCAGGGAGGGAGAGACAGAAGGACAGAGAAAGAGACAGACAGAGGGACATGGAGAGAGAGAGAGACAGGGACAGAGAGAGAGGAGGAGAGACAGGGACAGAGAGAGGGGGAGAGACAGTGACAGATAGGGGGAGGAGGGAGAGAAAGGAAGGCAGGGAGGGAGAGACAGAAGGACAGAGAAAGAGAGAGACAGAGGGACATGGAGAGAGAGAGAGACAGGGACAGAGAGAGAGGAGGAGAGACAGGGACAGAGAGAGGGGGAGAGACAGTGACAGATAAGGGGAGGAGGGGGAGAGAGGAAGGCAGGGAGGGAGAGACAGAAAGAAAGACGGATGGACAGAGAAAGAGAGAGACAGAGGGACATGGAGAGAGAGAGAGAGCGGGGGAGAGACAGTGACAGATAGGGGGAGAGAGGAAGGCAGGGAGGGAGAGACAGAAAGGGAGACAGAGGGACAGGGAAAGAGAGAGACAGAGGGACATAGAGAGAGAGACAGGGACAGAGAGACAAGGAGAGACAGAGGCAGTGACAGAGAGAGGGGAGAAGGGACAGAGAGGAAGGGAGGGAGGGAGAGACAGAAAGGGAGACAGAGGGACAGAGAGGGAGGGGAACAGAAAGAGAGACAGAGAGATGGGAACAGCGACAGAGAGAGAGGAGGAAGGAGAGAGAGAGGAAGGAAGGGAGGGAGAGACAGAAAGGGAGAAAGTATGAAGTGCAGAAAGAGAGATGAACAAATCACAAGATGCTGATTGAAAGCAAGAGAGAGACAGAGAGATTCCTAGCGACATGGACATGAATAGCAAAATAGAGACTGAAAGAGGCAGAGAAGACACAGAGTGAGAAAGACAGACAGAGAGAAACAGACACAGACTGAGACAGAGGGAGGAAGAGAGAGAGACAGACAGACAGAGAGAAACAGAAAGAGAAAGACAAACAGAGTTGGTATAGACAGAGATAGAGTGACAGAGAGAAAAAGGAAGAGATACAGAGAGAGAGGGAGACGACAGAAAGACAGAGTGAGATTGAGACAGAGAGGGACACACTGAGAGAGGTACAGAGAGAAAAAGACAGGCAGATAAAGAGAGGGACAGAGAGAGAAAACAGAGATAGGAGATACAGAGATAGTCAGAGAAGGGGAGACTGAAATAAAGAACAAAGAACAGTACAGCACAGGAAACAGGCCCTTCGGCCCTCCAAGCCTGCACCATGCATTGGTCCAACTAGACCATTCGTTTGTATCCCTCCATTCCCAGTCTGCTCATGTGACTATCCAGGTAAGTCTTAAACTATCCCAGTGTGTCTGCCTCCACCACCCTACTTGGCAGTGCATTCCAGGTCCCCACCACCCTCTGTGTAAAATACGTCCCTCTGATACCGGAATTAAACCTTGTCCCCCTCACCTTGACCCTGTGACCCCTCGTGATCGTCATCTCCGACCTGGGAGAAAGCTTCCCACTGTTCACCCTATCTACACCCTTCATAACTTTGTACACCTCTATTAGGTCTCCCCTCATTCTCTATCTTTCCAGGGAGAACAACCCCAGTTTACCCAATCCCTTCTCATAGCAATATATGAGAAACAGAGAGAGAGAGAAAAGCAGAGAAATAAACAAAGAGAACGAGACTGAGCGAGAGAGAAGCTGACAAACAGAGACCAAAAAAGATAGAGAGAGACAGGGAAAAAGAGAAAGAAAGAATACAAGGACATTAGAAACTGGAGGGGACCACGCATCCCCTCGGACCATGACCCCATTCAATGAGATCGGGGCTAATTTTGGGCTTTATCCCCACAATCCATCCAAGGCCCATATCCCACAATTCCCTGAAGGGTCAATAATCTGTCCGTCCCAACCACGGATAGACTCGATGGCCGTACTGATGGACAGCAGCAACAGGGAGACAGAGAGAGAGAGGTCAGAGAGAGAAATGAAAAGCCCATCATTCCCTCAGCCCCCTCCTCTGCTATTCAGCAGATCCGATGTCCACCTAATTTTGCCTCCATTACCAACACTGTCCCATTACCCCCCCATTGTCCTTCAATTTCTGCCCTCTCCCAGCCTATCACTCACCTTCCCAGGCCTCGTCCCACTTTCCCTCACTCTGAACTTCCTCAGAGATAGAGGGAAATGTAGGGACGGGAGAAGGTTACAGAGATAGGGAGTGTTGTAGGGTTGGAGGAGGTTACAGAGATAGGGACAGGGTGCAACCCCTACAACCCTCCCTATCTCTGTAACTCCTCCAGCCCTACAACCCTCCCTATCTCTGTAACCTCCTCTAGCCCCTACAACCCTCCCTATCTCTGTAACCTCCTCCAGTCCCTACAACCCTCCCTATCTCTGTAACCTCCTCCAGTCCCTACAACCCTCCCTATCTCTGTAACCTCCTCCAGTCCCTACAACCCTCCCTATCTCTGTAACCTCCTCCAGCCCCTACAACCCTCCCTATCTCTGTAACCTCCTCCAGTCCCTACAACCCTCCCTATCTCTGTAACGTCCTCCAGTCCCTACAACCCTCCCTATCTCTGTAACCTCCTCCAGTCCCTACAACCCTCCCTATCTCTGTAACGTCCTCCAGCCCCTACAACCCTCCCTATCTCTGTAACGTCCTCCAACCCCTACAACCCTCCCTATCTCTGTAACGTCCTCCAACCCCTACAACCCTCCCTATCTCTGTAACCTCCACCAGCCCCTACAACCCTCCCTATCTCTGTAACCTCCTCCAGCCTCTACAACCCTCCCTATCTCTGTAACCTCCTCCAGCCCCTACAACCCTCCCTATCTCTGTAACGTCCTCCAGCCCCTACAACCCTCCCTATCTCTGTAACCTCCTCCAGTCCCTACAACCCTCCCTATCTCTGTAACCTCCTCCAGTCCCTACAACCCTCCCTATCTCTGTAACGTCCTCCAACCCCTACAACCCTCCCTATCTCTGTAACCTCCACCAGCCCCTACAACCCTCCCTATCTCTGTAACCTCCTCCAGCCTCTACAACCCTCCCTATCTCTGTAACCTCCTCCAGCCCCTACAACCCTCCCTATCTCTGTAACGTCCTCCAACCCCTACAACCCTCCCTATCTCTGTAACCTCCTCCAGCCCCTACAACCCTCCCTATCTCTGTAACCTCCTCCAGCCCCTACAACCCTCCCTATCTCTGTAACGTCCTCCAACCCCTACAACCCTCCCTATCTCTGTAATCCCCTCTAATTTATTTGTGTGTATGTGAGTAAGTGTGTGTGTGTGAGTGTACGTGTGTGTGAGTGAGCATTTTTGTGTGCATGTGAGTGTGTGAGTGAGTGCATGTCTCAGAGTGTCTCTTTGTGTTTGTGTGTGTATGTGAGTGTGTGCGTGTGGATTGCATGTGTGTGGGTTTGTGTCTGCATATGTCAGTGTGTGTACGCGTCCATGTGTGTGTACATGTATGTGTCGGGGAATGTGCATGTTGTCAGTGAGTGTGTGTGTCACTGTGTCTAAGTCAGTATGATTGTGTGTGTGTGTGAGTGTGGGGCTGTGCATGTGAGTGTGTGAGTCAGTACTGTGTGTGAGAGACTGTGTGTGTGCGTGCATGTGTGTGTGTGTGTGTGTGTGTGTGTGTATGTCATAGAGTCATAGAGATTTACCGCATGGAAACAGTCTCTTCAGTCTAACCTGTCCATGCCACCTAGTTAAGCTAGTCCCAATTATCCACGTTTGGCCCATATCCCTCTACACCCATCGTGCCCATGTAACTGTCTAAATGCTTTCTAAAAGACAAAATTGTACCTGCCTCTACAACTACCTCTGGCAGCTTGTTCCAGACACTCACCACCCTCTGTGTGAAAAATTGCCCCTCTGGACACTTTTGTATCTCTCCTCTCTCACCTTAAACCGATGCCCTCTAGTTTTAGACTCTCCTACCTTTGGGAAAAGATGTTGATTATCTACCTTGTCTGTGCCCCTCATTATCTTATAGACCTCTATAAGATCGTCCCTCAGCCTCCTACACTCCAGAGAAAAAAGTCTCAGTCTATCCAGCCTCTCCTTATAACTCAAATCATCAAGTCCCGGGAGCATCCTAGTAAATCTTTTCTGCGCTCTTTCTAGTTTAATAATATCCTTTCTATAATAATGACCAAAACTATACACAATATTCCAAGTGTGGCCTTATCAATGTCTTGTACAACTTCAACAAGACGTCCCAACTCCTGTATTCAATGTTCTGACCAATGAAACTAAGTATGCTGAATGCGTTCTTCACCACTCTGTCCACCTGTGACTCCACTTTCAATGAGCTATGAACCTGTACCCCTAGATCTCTTTGTTCTGTAACTCTCCCCAACACCCTACCATTAACTGAGTAAGTCCTGCCCTGGTTCAGTCTACCAAAATGCATCACCTCGCATTTGTCTAAATTAAACTCCATCTGCCTTTCGTCAGCCCACTGGCCCAATTGATCAAGATCCTGCTGCAATTGGAGATAACCTTTCTCACTGCCCACTATGCCACCAATCTTGGTGTCAACTGCAAACTTACTAACCATGCCCCCTATATTCTCATCCAAATTATTAATATAAATAAAATATAACAGTGGACCAGCACCGATCCCTGAGGCACACCACTGGTCACAGGCCTCCAGTCTGAAAAAGAACCCCTACAACCACCCACTGTCTTCTGTCGTCGAGGCAATTTTGTATCCATTTAGCTCCTTCACCCTGGATACAGTGAGATTTAACTTTATGCAATAACCTAGAATGCGGTACCCTGTCAAAGGCCTTGCTAAAGTCCATGTAGACAACATCAACTGCACCGCCCTCATCTACCTTCTTAGTTACCCCTTCAGAAACACAATCAAATTTGTGTGTGTGTGCGAGTGTGCGTATGTGTGTGTGTGTATGTGTGTGTGTGTCAGTATGTGTGCATGTCAATGTGTGTGTGTGTGTCAGTATGCGTGCATGTCAATGTGTTTGTGTGTGTGTGTCAGTATGTGTGCATGTCAATGTGTGTGCGTGTGTATGTCAGTGTGTGTGCATGTCAGTGTGTGTGTATGTCAGTATGTGTGCATGTCAATATGTGTGTGTGTGCATGTCAGTGTGTGTGTCAGTATGTGTGCATGTCAATGTGTGTGTATGTATGTCAGTGTGTGTGCATGTGTGTGTGTCAGTATGTGTGCATGTCAATGTGTGTGTGTGTATGTCACTGTGTGTGCATGTGTGTGTGTGTGTCAGTATGTGTGCATGTCAATGTGTGTGTGTGTGCCAGTATGTGTGCATGTCTGTGTGTGTATGTCAGTGTGTGTGCATGTCTGTGTGTGTGTGTGTCAGTATGTGTGCATGTCAGTGTGTGTGTGTATGTCAGTGTGTGTGCATGTCAGTGTGTGTGCGTGTGTGTGTGTGTCAGTATGTGTGCATGTCAATGTTTGTGTGTGTGTATGTCAGTGTGTGTGCATGTCTGTGTGTGTGTGTGTCAGTATGTGTGCATGTCAATGTGTGTGCATGTCTGTGTGTGTGTGTGTGTCAGTATGTGTGCATGTCAATGTGTGTGTGTGTATGTCAGTGTGTGTGCATGTCAATGTGTGTGTGTGTATGTCAGTATGTGTGCATATCAATGTGTGTGCATGTCTGTGTGTGTGTGTGTCAGTATGTGTGCATGTCAATGTGTGTGTGTGTATGTCAGTGTGTGTGCATATCAATGTGTGTGCATGTCTGTGTGTGTGTGTGTCAGTATGTGTGCATGTCAATGTGTGTGTGTGTATGTCAGTGTGTGTGCATGTCAATGTGTGTGCATGTGTGTGTGTGTGTGTGTCAGTATGTGTGCATGTCAATGTGTGTGTGTATGTCAGTATGTGTGCATATCAATGTGTGTGCATGTCTGTGTGTGTGTGTGTCAGTATGTGTGCATGTCAATGTGTGTGTGTATGTCAGTGTGTGTGCATGTCAATGTGTGTGCATGTGTGTGTGTGTGTGTGTCAGTATGTGTGCATGTCAATGTGTGTGTGTATGTCAGTATGTGTGCATGTCAATGTGTGTGCATGTCTGTGTGTGTGTGTCAGTATGTGTGCATGTCAAGGTGTGTGCATGTCTGTGTGTGTGTGTGTGTCAGTATGTGTGCATGTCAATGTGTGTGTGTATGTCAGTATGTGTGCATGTCTGTGTGTGTGTGTCTGTGTGTGTGTGTCTGTGTGTGTGTGTGTCAGTATGTGTGCATGTCAATGTGTGTGCATGTGTGTGTGTGTGTGTGTGTGTCAGTGTGTGTGCATGTCAATGTGTGTGTGTGTCAGTATGTGTGCATGTCAATGTGTGTGTGTATGTCAGTGTGTGTGCGTGTGTGTGTGTGTGTCAGTATGTGTGCATGTCAATGTGTGTGTGTATGTCAGTGTGTGTGCGTGTCTGTGCGTGTGTGTGTGTGTGTCAGTATGTGTGCATGTCTGTGTGTGTGTGTGTGTCAGTATGTGTGCATGTCAATGTGTGTGTGTGTGTCAGTATGTGTGCATGTCAATGTGTGTGTGTGTGTCAGTATGTGTGCATGTCTGTGTGTGTGTGTGTGTCAGTATGTGTGCATGTCAATGTGTGTGTGTGTGTCAGTATGTGTGCATGTCTGTGTGTGTGTGTGTGTGTGTGTGTCAGTATGTGTGCATGTCAATGTGTGTGTCAGTGTGTGTGCATGTCAATGTGTGTGTGTGTCAGTGTGTGTGCATGTCAATGTGTGTGTCAGTGTGTGTGCATGTCAATGTGTGTGTGTATGTCAGTGTGTGTGCATGTCAATGTGTGTGCATGTCTGTGTGTGTGTGTCAGTATGTGTGCATGTCAAGGTGTGTGCATGTCTGTGTGTGTGTGTGTGTGTCAGTATGTGTGCATGTCAATGTGTGTGTGTATGTCAGTATGTGTGCATGTCTGTGTGTGTGTGTGTCAGTATGTGTGCATGTCAATGTGTGTGCATGTGTGTGTGTGTGTGTGTGTGTGTCAGTGTGTGTGCATGTCAATGTGTGTGCGTGTCAGTATGTGTGCATGTCAATGTGTGTGTGTATGTCAGTGTGTGTGCGTGTGTGTGTGTGTCAGTATGTGTGCATGTCTGTGTGTCTGTGTGTGTCAGTATGTGTGCATGTCAATGTGTGTGTGTGTGTCAGTATGTGTGCATGTCTGTGTGTGTGTGTGTGTGTCAGTATATGTGCATGTCAATGTGTGTGTCAGTGTGTGTGCATGTCAATGTGTGTGTGTGTCAGTGTGTGTGCATGTCAATGTGTGTGTCAGTGTGTGTGCATGTCAATGTGTGTGTGTATGTCAGTATGTGTGCATGTCAATGTGTGTGTCAGTGTGTGTGCATGTCAATGTGTATGTGTATGTCAGTATGTGTGCATGTCAATGTGTGTGCATGTGTGTGCGTGTCAGTATGTGTGCATGTCAATGTGTGTGCATGTGTGTGTGTGTCAGTATGTGTGCATGTCAATGTGTGTGCATGTGTGTGTGTGTGTCAGTATGTGTGCATGTCAATGAGTGTGAGTGTGTCAGTATGTGTGCATGTCAATGAGTGTGTGTGTGTCAGTATGTGTGCATGTCAATGTGTGTGTGTGTGTCAGTATGTGTGCATGTCTGTGTGTGTGTGTGTCAGTATGTGTGCATGTCAATGTGTGTGTGTGTGTCAGTATGTGTGCATGTCTGTGTGTGTGTGTGTGTGTCAGTATGTGTGCATGTCAATGTGTGTGTGTGTGTCAGTATGTGTGCATGTCTGTGTGTGTGTGTCAGTATGTGTGCATGTCTGTGTGTGTGTGTGTGTGTGTCAGTATGTGTGCATGTCAATGTGTGTGTGTGTGTCAGTATGTGTGCATGTCTGTGTGTGTGTGTGTGTGTCAGTATGTGTGCATGTCAATGTGTGTGTGTGTGTCAGTGTGTGTGCATGTCAATGTGTGTGTGTGTGTCAGTATGTGTGCATGTCTGTGTCTGTGTGTGTCAGTATGTGTGCATGTCTGTGTGTGTGTGTGTCAGTATGTGTGCATGTCAATGTGTGTGTGTGTGTCAGTGTGTGTGCATGTCTGTGTGTGTGTGTGTGTGTGTGTGTCAGTATGTGTGCATGTCTGTGTGTGTGTGTGTCAGTATGTGTGCATGTCTGTGTGTGTGTGTGTCAGTATGTGTGCATGTCTGTGTGTGTGTGTCAGTATGTGTGCATGTCAATGTGTGTGTGTGTGTCAGTGTGTGTGCATGTCTGTGTGTGTGTGTGTGTGTGTGTCAGTATGTGTGCATGTCTGTGTGTGTGTGTGTCAGTATGTGTGCATGTCTGTGTGTGTGTGTGTGTCAGTATGTGTGCATGTCAATGTGTGTGTGTGTGTCAGTGTGTGTGCATGTCTGTGTGTGTGTGTGTCAGTATGTGTGCATGTCTGTGTGTGTGTGTGTGTCAGTATGTGTGCATGTCTGTGTGTGTGTGTGTGTGTCAGTATGTGTGCATGTCAATGTGTGTGTGTGTGTCAGTATGTGTGCATGTCTGTGTGTGTGTGTGTGTGTCAGTATGTGTGCATGTCAATGTGTGTGTGTGTCAGTATGTGTGCATGTCTGTGTGTGTGTGTGTGTGTGTCAGTATGTGTGCATGTCAATGTGTGTGTGTGTGTCAGTATGTGTGCATGTCTGTGTGTGTGTGTGTGTGTCAGTATGTGTGCATGTCAATGTGTATGTGTGTGTCAGTGTGTGTGCATGTCAATGTGTGTGTGTGTGTCAGTATGTGTGCATGTCTGTGTGTGTGTGTGTCAGTATGTGTGCATGTCTGTGTGTGTGTGTGTGTCAGTATGTGTGCATGTCAATGTGTGTGTGTGTGTCAGTGTGTGTGCATGTCAATGTGTGTGTGTGTGTCAGTGTGTGTGCATGTCAATGTGTGTGTGTGTGTCAGTGTGTGTGCATGTCAATGTGTGTGTGTGTGTGTCAGTATGTGTGCATGTCAATGTGTGTGTGTGTGTCAGTATGTGTGCATGTCTGTGTGTGTGTGTGTCAGTATGTGTGCATGTCAATGTGTGTGTGTGTCAGTGTGTGTGCATGTCAATGTGTGTGTGTGTGCATGTCTGTGTGTGTGTGTCAGTATGTGTGCATGTCAGTGTGTGTGTGTGTGTGTCAGTGTGTGTGCATGTCTGTGTGTGTGTGTGTCAGTATGTGTGCATGTCAATGTGTGTGTATGTGTGTCAGTGTGTGTGCATGTCAATGTGTGTGTATGTGTGTCAGTGTGTGTGCATGTCAATGTGTGTGTGTGTATGTCAGTGTGTGTGCATGTCTGTGTGCGTGTGTCAGTATGTGTGCATGTCAATGTGTGTGTGTGTATGTCAGTGTGTGTGCATGTCTGTGTGTGTGTGTCAGTATGTGTGCATGTTAATGAGTGTGCATGTCTGTGTGTGTGTCAGTATGTGTGCATGTCAACGTGTGTGCATGTCTGTGTGTGTGTGTGTCAGTGTGTGTGCATGTCTGTGTGTGTGTGTATGTCAGTGTGTGCATGTCTGTGTGTGTGTGTGTGTGCATGTCTGTGTGTGTGTGTATGTCAGTGTGTGTGCATGTCTGTGTGTGTGTGTATGTCAGTGTGTGTGCATGTCTGTGTGTGTGTGTGCATGTCTGTGTGTGTGTGTATGTCAGTGTGTGTGCATGTCTGTGTGTGTGCATGTCTGTGTGTGTGTGTATGTCAGTGTGTGTGCATGTCTGTGTGTGTGTATGTCAGTATGTGTGCATGTCTGTGTGTGTGTGTGTGTATGTCAGTGTGTGTGCATGTCTGTGTGTGTGTGTATGTCAGTGTGTGTGCATGTCTGTGTGTGTGTGTGTGTATGTCAGTGTGTGTGCATGTCTGTGTGTGTGTGTATGTCAGTGTGTGTGCATGTCTGTGTGTGTGTGTATGTCAGTGTGTGTGCATGTCTGTGTGTGTGTGTGTATGTCAGTGTGTGTGCATGTCTCTGTGTGTGTGTGTATGTCAGTGTGTGTGCATGTCTGTGTGTGTGTGTATGTCAGTGTGTGTGCATGTCTGTGTGTGTGTGTGTATGTCAGTGTGTGTGCATGTCTCTGTGTGTGTGTGTATGTCAGTGTGTGTGCATGTCTGTGTGTGTGTGTGTATGTCAGTGTGTGTGCATGTCTGTGTGTGTGTGTGTGTGTGTACAGTACTGCTCTGGGCTGTCACAGTTGCAGTGAAATGCTGAGTATTAATAAGCTGCCCTCCTGCCGTACCCTGCACTGCCCGGCCCTGCTCTGCTCTGCCCTGCCCTGCCCTGCCCTACCCTGCCCTGCTCTGCCCTGCCCTGCCCTGCCCTGCCCTGCCCTGCCCTACCCTGCCCTGCTCTGCCCTGCCCTGCCCTGCCCTGCCCTGCTCTGCTCTACCCTACCCTGCTCTGCTCTGCTCTGCCCTGCTCTGCTCTGCCCTGCCCTGCTCTGCTCTGCCCTGCTCTGCCCTGCCCTACCCTGCTCTGCTCTGCCCTGCTCTGCCCTGCTCTGCCCTGCCCTGCTCTGCCCTGCTCTGCTCTACCCTGCCCTGCTCTGCTCTGCCCTACCCTGCTCTGCCCTGCCCTGCTGTGCCCTGCTCTGCTCTACCCTGCCCTGCTCTGTTCTGCCCTACCCTGCTCTGCCCTACCCTGCTCTGCCCTGCCCTGCCCTGCTCTGCCCTGCTCTGCTCTACCCTGCCCTGCTCTGCCCTGCCCTGCTCTGCTCTACCCTGCCCTACCCTGCTCAGCCCTGCTCTGCTCTGCCCTACCCTGCTCTGCCCTGCTCTGCTCTGCCCTGCTCTGCTCTGCCCTGCTCTGCCCTGCCCTACCCTGCCCTGCCCTACCCTGCTCTGCCCTGCTCTGCTCTGCTCTGCCCTGCCCTGCCCTGCTCTGCCCTGCCCTACCCTGCCCTGCCCTACCCTGCTCTGCCCTGCCCTGCTCTGCTCTGCCCTGCTCTGCTCTGCCCTGCCCTGCTCTGCTCTGCCCTGCCCTGCTCTGCCCTGCCCTACCCTGCTCTGCCCTACCCTGCCCTGCTCTGCTCTGCCCTGCTCTGCCCTGCCCTGCCCTGCTCTGCTCTGCCCTGCCCTGCTCTGCCCTGCTCTGCTCTGCCCTGCTCTGCCCTGCCCTGCTCTGCCCTGCTCTGCTCTGCCCTGCTCTGCCCTGCCCTGCTCTGCCCTGCTCTGCTCTACCCTGCCCTGCTCTGCTCTGCCCTGCTCTGCCCTGCCCTGCTCTGCCCTGCTCTGCTCTACCCTGCCCTGCTCTGCTCTGCCCTACCCTGCTCTGCCCTGCCCTGCTGTGCCCTGCTCTGCTCTACCCTGCCCTGCTCTGCCCTGCCCTGCTCTGCCCTACCCTGCCCTGCCCTGCCCTGCTCTGCCCTACCCTGCTCTGCCCTACCCTGCCCTGCTCTGCCCTACCCTACCCTACCCTGCCCTGCTCTGCCCTGCCCTGCTCTGCTCTGCCCTGCCCTGCTCTGCCCTGCTCTGCCCTACCCTGCTCTGCCCTGCCCTGCTCTGCCCTGCCCTGCTCTGCCCTACCCTACCCTGCTCTGCTCTACCCTGCCCTGCTCTGCTCTACCCTGCCCTGCCCTGCCCTGCTCTGCCCTACCCTACCCTGCTCTGCTCTACCCTGCCCTGCTCTGCCCTGCTCTGCTCTACCCTGCCCTGCTCTGCTCTGCCCTGCTCTACCCTGCCCTGCCCTGCCCTGCTCTGCCCTGCTCTGCTCTGCCCTGCTCTGCCCTGCTCTGCTCTGCCCTGCTCTGCCCTACCCTACCCTGCCCTGCTCTGCCCTGCCCTGCCCTGCCCTGCTCTGCTCTGCCCTACCCTACCCTACCCTGCTCTGCCCTACCCTGCTCTGCCCTACCCTACCCTGCCCTGCTCTGCCCTACCCTGCTCTGCCCTACCCTGCCCTGCTCTGCCCTGCCCTGCTCTGCCCTACCCTACCCTGCCCTGCTCTGCCCTACCCTACCCTGCTCTGCCCTGCCCTGCTCTGCCCTGCTCTGCCCTACCCTGCTCTGCCCTACCCTACCCTGCCCTGCTCTGCCCTACCCTGCCCTGCTCTGCCCTACCCTACCCTGCCCTGCTCTGCCCTACCCTGCCCTGCTCTGCCCTGCCCTGCTCTGCCCTACCCTGCCCTGCTCTGCCCTGCTCTGCTCTGCCCTGCTCTGCCCTGCCCTGCTCTCCACAGCCCTACTCTGTGTGGCGCTGCTCTGCGTGGGCCTGCCTGTCTCCGTATGGATCGACTGTAAACGTGACTTTGTCACATTAGTACCAGGCTGTGCTGGCTCCACGATTCCTCGAGGTGCTGGGGGGGGAGGGGGGATGCCCTATTGCACAGAGGAACTGAACAAGACTGTGATTGAGTGAGGAGGGATGGCACACCCTGTCAGAGACTGGCAGACTCTGTACCAGCTGGCATGGCCTATCAGCTGTTTGTACAACACGGATGGCGTGGAGGGTCAAAGGTGGCATTTCCTCATGGGAGAGCCTTGTTCCGGGAGCAGTGTTTGAGTTGTGAACAATCCAGCTGCCCTCTGGATCTGCACACACCCAATATCACTCCAGCAATCTGAGCTCAGCACTTACTCAATGCCAGGAAGTTCCTCGCAGACTTTTACATAACTCTTAACCCTATCACTGCCAAACCCTCTCCACCTTCACCTCAGCACGTACAACGTCAAATGGAATTCCTCCAGTTCACAAAACAGACAGTCAACTGTGGCTTTGTGGGAACAAACCCCATCTCTACCTCTCCCTCCTTGTTGCTCTCCCTCTCGTTCTGTCTCTCTCTGTTTCTCTCTTTTTTCTCTGTCTCTCTGCATCTCCCTCTCATTCTGTCTAGCTCTCTCTCTCTGCCTCTCTCATTCTCTGTCTCTCTCTTGTTCTGTCATGTTCTTCTCTGTCTCACACCTCTTCTATTCTATATCTCCCTCTTTTTTTCCTTCACTGTCTTGTACTGTCTTTCTCTCTCTGTCTGTTCTCTCTCTCTGTCTCCTGCTCTCAATATATCTCTCTCTTTCCCTTTGTATCTCTCCCTTACACTCTTTCTCTCATTCAATCTCCCCTTTCTTCCTCTGTTTCTGTCCCTCAGTCTCTTTCTATCTCGTTCTTTCTCTCTCTCTCTGCCTCTCCTTCTCTGTCCTCACCTGTCTCTCACCCTCACTCTCTCTACTTCCCCCTCTGTCTTTTTCTGTCTCTCTCCATCTGTTTCTCTTATTCTGTCTCTCTCCCTCACCCTTTGTCCTCTCTCCATCTCCTTCTCTCTAACTCTCACTCGCTTTCCCACCTCACAGTCTGAAGGTTATAGATTCTAGTCTCAAAGCAGAGACTGAAGCTCAGAATTAGGGAACGCTGCACTGTCAGAGGGTCAGTACTGAGGGAGTGCTGCACTGTCAGAGGGTCAGTACTGAGGGAGTGCCGCACTGTCAGAGGGTCAGTACTGAGGGAGTGCCGCACTGTCAGAGGGTCAGTACTGAGGGAGTGCTGCACTGTCAGAGGGTCAGCGCTGAGGGAGTGCCGCACTGTCAGAGGGTCAGTGCTGAGGGAGTGCCGCACTGTCAGAGGTTCAGTGCTGAGGGAGTGCCGCACTGTCAGAGGGTCAGCGCTGAGGGAGTGCCGCACTGTCAGAGGGTCAGTACTGAGGGAGTGCCGCACTGTCAGAGGGTCAGTGCTGAGGGAGTGCCGCACTGTCAGAGGGACAGTGCTGAGGGAGTGCCGCACTGTCAGAGGGTCAGTAATGAGGGAGTGCTGCACTGTCAGAGGGTCAGTGCTGAGGGAGTGCCGCACTGTCAGAGGGTCAGTGTTGAGGGAGTGCCGCACTGTCAGAGGGTCAGTAATGAGGGAGTGCCGCACTGTCAGAGGGTCAGTACTGAGGGAGTCTGCACTGTCAGAGGGTCAGTGCTGAGGGAGTGCCGCACTGTCAGAGGGTCAGTGCTGAGGGAGTCCTGCACAGTCAGAGGGTCAGTACTGAGGGAGTGCCGCACTGTCAGAGGGTCAGTACTGAGGGAGTGCCGCACTGTCAGAGGGTCAGTACTGAGGGAGTCTGCACTGTCAGAGGGTCAGTACTGAGGGAGTGCCGCACTGTCAGAGGGTCAGTACTGAGGGAGTCTGCACTGTCAGAGGGTCAGTACTGAGGGAGTGCCGCACTGTCAGAGGGTCAGTACTGAGGGAGTGCCGCACTGTCAGAGGGTCAGTGCTGAGGGAGTGCCGCACTGTCAGAGGGTCAGTGCTGAGGGAATGCCGCACTGTCAGAGGGTCAGTGCTGAGGGAGTGCCGCACTGTCAGAGGGTCAGTGCTGAGGGAGTGCCGCACTGTCAGAAGTTCAGTACTGAGGGAGTGCTGCACAGTCATGTTTGTCTGTGTGGGAGAGGGGTGGTGGGGAATGGATGAAGATGGAAACAAGCAGTTCCAGAAAGTTCCAGAGTTTTGAATTCATCTGTGGGAACTTGGGGCTCCTTGGGAAAATCACTCCTCGCATTTTCAAGCTCAAAGTGGTTTCCGTTCCATTGTCAGCACCCAGTGTGTCCTCCTGGTTTACCAAATGATTACCCCATGCGGCATCATCGGCTATTACCCATCCCTAACTGCCCCTTGAGAAGGTGGTGGTGAGCTGCCTTCTTGAACCTGCAGTTCTGTGGTGTAGGTACACCCATAGTGCTGTTAGGGAGGGAGTTCCAGGATTTTGACTCAGCAACTGTGAAGGAACGGCCGATATATTTCCAAGCCTGGATGGCAGTGAGCTTGGAGGGCAACCTCCAGTTGGTGGTGTTCCCAGGTATGCACTGCCCTGGCGTTTGAGCTAGTCCCGAGGTAGCTAACATCACCAGAGCTGTACTATCCAGGCAATGGGAAGTATTCCATCACATTCCTGACTTGTGCCTTGTAGATGGTGCACATGCTTTTGGGAATCAGGAAGTGAGTTACTCACTGCAGGATTCCCAGCTTCTGACCTGCTCTGGTAGCCACAATTCCGGTCTGCATATACCTCGATTAGGCCACACGTGGAGCACCGTGCACAGTTCCGGTCTCCATATACCTCGGTTAGGCCACACGTGGAGCACCGTGCACAGTTCCGGTCTCCATATACCTCGGTTAGGCCACACGTGGAGCACCGTGCACAGTTCCGGTCTCCATATACCTCGGTTAGACCACACGTGGAGCACCGTGCACAGTTCCGGTCTCCATATACCTCGATTAGGCCACACGTGGAGCACCGTGCACAGTTCCGGTCTCCATATACCTCGGTTAGGCCACACGTGGAGCACCGTGCACAGTTCCAATCTCCATATACCTCGGTTAGACCACACGTGGAGCACCGTGCACAGTTCCAATCTCCATATACCTCGGTTAGGCCACATGTGGAGCACCGTGCACGGTTCCGGTCTCCATATACCTCGGTTAGGCCACATGTGGAGCACCGTGCACGGTTCCGGTCTCCATATACCTCGGTTAGACCACACGTGGAGCACCGTGCACGGTTCCGGTCTCCATATACCTCGGTTAGGCCACATGTGGAGCACCGTGCACGGTTCCGGTCTCCATATACCTCGGTTAGACCACACGTGGAGCACCGTGCACGGTTCCGGTCTCTATATACCTCGGTTAGGCCACACGTGGAGCACCGTGCACGGTTCCGGTCTCCATATACCTCGGTTAGGCCACATGTGGAGCACCGTGCACGGTTCCGGTCTCCATATACCTCGGTTAGACCACACGTGGAGCACCGTGCACAGTTCCGGTCTCTATATACCTCGGTTAGACCACACGTGGAGCACCGTGCACGGTTCCGGTCTCTATATACCTCGGTTAGGCCACACGTGGAGCACCGTGCACGGTTCCGGTCTCTATATACCTCGGTTAGGCCACATGTGGAGCACCGTGCACGGTTCCGGTCTCTATATACCTCGGTTAGACCACATGTGGAGCACCGTGCACGGTTCCGGTCTCTATATACCTCGGTTAGGCCACATGTGGAGCACCGTGCACAGTTCCGGTCTCTATATACCTCGGTTAGACCACATGTGGAGCACCGTGCACGGTTCCGGTCTCTATATACCTCGGTTAGGCCACATGTGGAGCACCGTGCACGGTTCCGGTCTCCATATACCTCGGTTAGGCCACATGTGGAGCACCGTGCACAGTTCCGGTCTCTATATACCTCGGTTAGACCACACGTGGAGCACCGTGCACAGTTCCGGTCTCCATATACCTTGGTTAGACCACACGTGGAGCACCGTGCACAGTTCCGGTCTCTATATACCTCGGTTAGACCACACGTGGAGCACTGTGCACAGTTCCAATCTCCATATACCTCGGTTAGGCCACACGTGGAGCACCGTGCACAGTTCTGGCCTCTAAATAAAAAAATGAAGGTACGGGAAAGGGTGTAAAAGCAAATGACCAGAATAATACTGGATTGGAGAGATCAGCCGTATCAGAAAGGATTGACCAGACTGGGGTCATTTCTATGAAGGACAAGGGGCCTGTGGGACAAGACCACAAAGTGGTTCCATCGGGTAGATGTAGAGAAGATATTTCCACTTGTGGGTGAGAGCAAAGGACCATCAGCTGAAGAGAGTTACTAAGAAATCCCATGGGGCATTCAGGAGAAACTCCTAAACCCAGAGAGATGGGATAATGCAGGGCTCGCTCCCACGGGGAGTGGGGAGAATGTGGGACTCGCTCCCACGGGGAGCAGGGAGAATGTGGGACTCGCTCCCACAGGGAGTGGGGAGAATGTGGGACTCGCTCCCACAGGGAGTGAGGAGAATGTGGGACTCGCTCCCACGGGGAGTGAGGAGAATGTGGGACTCGCTCCCACAGGGAGTGGGGAGAATGTGGGACTCGTTCCCACAGGGAGTGGGGAGAATGTGGGACTCGCTCCCACAGGGAGTGGGGAGAATGTGGGACTCGCTCCCACAGGGAGTGGGGAGAATGTGGGACTCGCTCCCACAGGGAGTGGGGAGAATGTGGGACTCGCTCCCACGGGGAGCGGGGAGAATGTGGGACTCGCTCCCACGGGGAGCGGGGAGAATGTGGGACTCGCTCCCACGGGGAGTGGGGAGAATGTGGGACTCGCTCCCACAGGGAGTGGGGAGTTGAACGGTATGGGCATATTAAAGGGGGAGCTGGATAAACACACGGGAGGGAAATGAAGAGGAGGATACGTTGGGAGGGTTGGAGGGAGGTACAAGTGAAGGATGAGCACCAGCATGCAGCAAGATGGGCCAAATGGTCTGATGCTGGGCTGGGAATAGCGAATAAGGTAATTGCCTCCAAACCTGGAGAGGGAAACCAGGAATAGCCAGGGATGGTTGGGGATGGTGGGGGGGGAGTTGAGGGAGCTCAGAGGGAGGTACAGAAGAGGGGGATATGGGGGGGGGGGGGGGGTTGGTATCTGGGTGTGGGTGCTGCATTAATAAGCCCGAGATAACACTGTCCCCCAGACCGCTGTTTCTCCGGATGGGTCCCTCAGCTGACGGGTCGGAAAGTCGCCCTGGGGGGTGACACTTTGCGTTAGGTGGGCTTCAATGGCCAAGTGGTCTCTGAGGAGAAGCCACCGCACCCCCCCACCCCCCCCCCCCCCCCCCGAAAACTGGCAGCCAGCTGATGCCGAGGGGAGTCTGAGAAAGGATCAAAACTGTAACAAAGAGGCCACCCACCCACCCACACGCACACACACACACACACACACACAAAAGATGCTTCAATCAGTGCTGGCAAGCAATCAAAGGCCTGTTTGAGCAGGCCCCAGTCAGCCTGGCCTCTGTTCTAAACAGGGAGTGGCTCAGTGCAGAATGTTGCGGTGTGGAGGGATCTGAAAGTCTTCACACATGAATCACAGACTGCGAGCAGGCTGAGCGAACAATTTGGCTGGGCAAATGGAAAACTGGCCTTTACTGCCAAGAGTGGCATGGTGGCACAGTGGTTAGCACTGCTGCCTCACAGCGTCAGGGACTCGGATTCAATTCCGCCCTCAGGTGTCTGCCTGTGTGGAGTCTGCACATTCTCCCCGTGTCTGCGTGGGTTTCCTCCCACATCCAAAGACGTA
This sequence comes from Carcharhinus amblyrhynchos, assembly GCF_965287045.1. NCBI lineage: Eukaryota > Metazoa > Chordata > Chondrichthyes > Carcharhiniformes > Carcharhinidae > Carcharhinus > Carcharhinus amblyrhynchos. The sequence continues at coordinate 243,064 of NW_027649984.1, forward strand.
AAGGTTAGGCGGATTGACCATGTTAAATTCTCCCTCAGTGTCCAAAGATGTGTTTTTATTTACTCAGTTATAGGATGTGGGTGTCGCTGGCTGGCTCAGCATTTATTGCCCATCCCTGAGGGCATTTAAGAGTCCACCACATTGCTGTGGGTCTGGAGTCACATGTAGGTCAGACTGGGTAACGACGGCAGATTTCCTTCCCTCCAGTACATAACTGAACCAGTTGTGTTTTGCAACGATTGGCGGCACTGTGGCGCAGTGGTTAGCTCTGCTGCCTCACAGCGTCACGGACCTGAGTTCAATTCTAGACTCGGGTCAGTGTTTGTGTGGAGTCTGCACATTCTCCCCATGTCTGCGTAGGTTTCCTCCCACTGTCCAAAGATATACGGGTCAGGTGGATTGGCCGAGTTAAACTGCCCCTTAGTGTCAGGGACTCAGCACGGTAAATATGACGACAGGATCTGGGTGGGATTGCAGTCAGCGCAGACTCAATGGGCCAAATGGCCTCCTTCTGTGCTTTAGGGATCTATAACAATGGTTTCATGGTCATCACGAGACTTTTAGTTCCTGATTCTTATTTATTGAATTCAAATTTCACCATCTGCTGTGGAGGGATTCGAACCCGGGTCCCCAGAGCTT